>NW_017264208.1:0-745 GCF_001619985.1 Xylona heveae TC161 | reverse complement strand
AATTGAGCTTTATTATTGTTTGCTAGGAAATAGTCTGGTAGATTAATGAGCTTTTAATGCATACTGCTTATGTCAGCTAGAAGATGGGATTTGACATTTGCATTATGCTTGTAAAATACTTTTGAATTTAATGGTCATCCAACACATTACTTTCCATTTGACGCCCATTTGAATGGCTTGCTTGCGTACCTTACTTGGCTGTGCCAAATACCCTCCATGGTCGTGTTGTGTTGCTGGCTCGCTTGTGGATAACGTTTATATTATTAAATTATTTAAAGCTTCAGAGGTTCAATATTGATATATTTAAATAAAGTTAAGACGTCAAAGCTTGTAATATATTATTTATTAGAGGTAGAATACTTATCTTGTTTTGTAAACATGTGTTTAATTAGTATTATCTAGAATACAATACTTTATATTAGTATATTGTACTTAAGTTAAACTGTTTTCTAATTTAGGGTTAGTTTTTGGTAGTATAAAACATTCACTACAATTGTGTTTGACAGTGGTGACAATTCTTCTGTGGCAACTGTGAATGATCAATTGTTTTAGTGAGGAATACATTGTTTACATTGTTTACATTATGTTTTCTCACTTCTCTCTTCTTCATCTTCTTCAACCATCCTTCAATTACTCTGCAGCTTTGAGTAACCCATCCACAATGGAATCTATTGGTAAGGATCAATCAAAGTTCTTAGATATTGTGGCTAACAAATTTGAAGTGGAGAGCCTCCATGATGACCAG